>NW_027505124.1:235000-245000 GCF_021521415.1 Bidens hawaiensis
GTTTGCTTTGTTGCGGGTGGATCAAGTGGTACTCAACAGACAGCAAGCAAGAGGAGTGGATCTTCAAGTTCCTCAAGCAATAATTACTCTAAGATGCCAATGAGCGTCAAATCTGCTGAAGAGCAGTTTGGCCTCTATGCTTCGTTTATTGCTTCATATGAAAACTATATTCAAGGAAAGGTGGTTGATCCAGCGATGCTAGATGAAGACTATGACCAGATTGATGCTAATGATCTGGAGGAAATGGATTTACAATGGCAAATGGCCATGATAGTGAGGAGAGTGAAGAAGTTTATGAGAAAGACGGGGAGAAAGTTTGTTGGTGGCAGGCCAGGGTTCGACAAGTCTAAGGTGAGGTGCTATAACTGTCAACAAAACGGGCACTTTGCCAAAGATTGCAGAAACGAGAGATTTGAACGTGGTCAGGGCCGGTCTGCACAGTACACTGGGAATAATAAAGAAGTCAATGCCATGCTGTCCAGAGAAGCAGGTGAATACAACTGGAACCTGCATTTGAATGAAACTAGTGAGCAGGCAAATATGGCCAAGGTTGAGAATGAAGAATGTGAGAAGACTACCGGAGAAGAGAAAGCTACTGGTAAAGAAAAAGCTTTCATGACAGATAACAAGGATCAACTCTCCGAGGTAAGTTCTAAATCTTTTTGTACTAAATATGAGAATTTGTCTGAGCAACTTGCTACCATAACTGATCAGTATGTTCGTTTAGATGCTGAATTTAAAACTCTTAAAGAAGATCATCACTTTATGAAAGCAAGAGAAAACAGTTACAAAGTTAAAATAAAAGCATGTGAAAAAGATGTTAAAAGCTTAAAAACAAAACTTGCTGAAAAAATTGAAGTAATTGATCTAAGTTATGAGGTTTTAGAAGAAAAGACTAAACTGATTGCTGAACGAGAAAAGCAAATTGCTGACCACCAGGTGAAAGTGGTGGAACTAAACCGAAAACTTGAACAGTTCAGAAATTCCTCAGCTATTCTTGATCACCTTGTTAGTGATCAAGGTACCTCTACAAAGAGAGGAGGAATTGGTTATCACGAGGTTCCCCCACCTTATAACCATAATTACACTTTTAACCCTAGTGTTCAGAAATCTGTTGATTTTGAAGTTCCTCAGACAGCTCCAATCAAGGTTACGAGTAAAGAACCAAGTGTTAGTAGTGGCGAAACGAGTTCTCCTGTTTCAAGTGAGAAAATTTCTGTTACGAGTCCAGTCTCATCGGATTCGGATAAGTTATCCGAATCAGGTAAGACAAAAGAGAAGGTAGTGTTACCCACTGTTGGAGAAAAAGATAAAACTTCTAAAAAGAGTACTCCACTCAACCCGTACGTCCCACCTTATGTGAGACGAACGGCCGGTAACACAGCCTCTACATCCAAAACAACTTTTGAAAAGAAAATGGAGCATAGGTGTTGTTTTAGGTGTAATAAATTAGGACATCTTGTTGCAGATTGTCCTCTGACGCCGAAATTCAGAGGCGTGAGGCCTATTAAAATTGAGCGTAAGTCTATTCATAATTTTAATACTGCTAAAAATGAAAACCCTTCAAAGTTTCAAAATGTAACTAATTCAGGTTTTCACAGAAACAAACCTCAGTTTAACAATGCTAATAACCAAACCACAAGATATAATACTTTCAATGTACATAGGTTTGGAAGGCCTCACACTCAATTTCCAAGGAGATTTCCTAATAGGACTGACAGGAATTATCCAAATGCTAACTTTGGAAAGCAGAAGTACGGGATGTATAGATCCAAGACCAATTGGTCTTGGGTCCCTAGATTCTAATCATTTGCTTTATTGTGCAGGAACAGTTGAACAGGGCTGCCCACAGTCTTTGGATTGTAGATAGCGGCTGTTCCCAGCACATGACGGGCAACAAATACTTGTTGCACGACTTAAAACCTGTTCAAGGAGCGAGAGTTAGTTTTGCTGGTGAAAGTGGAGGAAGAATTACTGGAAAAGGAACGATGTCCAATTGGAAAATGACACTTGAGAATGTGAATTTTGTAGAAGAGCTGAAGCACAATCTGCTGAGTGTGTCACAGATTTGTGATAAGGAGTATAATGTTCATTTCACGAAGAATGAGGCGATCGTGTTGAAGCCTGGTTTTCAGATACCAGACGAGTGGATAGTGATGACAGCTCCATGTGATACAAATACTTATGTGATGGATATGAGGTCTACTGAAATGGCCACGGGAGAATCATGTTTAATGACGAAAGCAAGCGAATCGGAATCTGAACTATGGCACAGGAGGATGGGGCACATTCATCTTCGGAAGATGAACCACATTGTCAGGAATGGGCTTTTAATGGGCGTTCCCTTGAAAAGTTTTAACTTTGAAGACAAATGTATTGCATGCAAGAAGGGAAAGCAACACAAGAAATCCCATCTCACCAAGAAGGTCAACTCTATTGCCAGTACTCTAGAACTGCTTCACATGGATCTCTTCGGTCCCGTGAATGTAAAAAGTCTAGGAGGTACTTCTTACTGCTTGGTGATCACTGATGACTACTCGCGATATTCGTGGGTATATTTTCTGAAATCGAAAGATGAGACGGCTCAAATGGTGAAGAATTTGATTACGAAAGTTGAGAACGTCATGAGTAAAACAGTTAAGTTCATCAGAAGTGACAATGGGACGGAGTTCAAAAATTTTGAAATGGAAATCTTCTGTCTTCAGAAAGGAATTGAACATCAATACAGCGCTCCGTATACTCCACAACAGAATGGAGTGGCTGAAAGGAAGAACCGAACTTTAATTGAAGGAGCCAGAATTATGCTGGCAGATTCGAAGCTTCCTGTGATGTTCTGGGCTGAAGCAGTTGCTACAGCCTGCTATGTTCTAAATAGAGTGTTAACCGTTAAGAGACTTGGTAAAACATGTTACGAGCTTATGCATGGAAGGAAACCCAACTTGAGTGGTCTTGAACCATTCGGGTCCCCTTGTTCGATCTTGAAGACAAACTCTAAATTTGGCGAAGTAGCCGATGAAGGAATCTTAGTCGGTTATGTTGTTGGTACACCCAACAGACGTGTCTTCAATACTTCGACCTGCAAGGTGGAGGTGGTGTGTAACACTGACATCACAAGTTACTAACCGCCAAAACCTAGCAATGGACCTGCTGAGCTTTTCGACTATGTTAAGCTTTTTAAGTCGTTTAACGTACTGGATTTGGAAATTTCTGAAGAAGAAGAAAGAGCTGCGACGAAGATGATACTTGATGAGGAAGAAAATCTATTGCAAAGACAGCTGATTGATAAATGTCAACCTTCCTCATCAAACACTATCGGTACCCCTACTGCCTCTGCTGAAGAAGAATTTATCAATCCTTTTCACTCTCAGCATGAAACAACCATTGATGAGATCTCTTCTAATTTGGAAGATAATCTGCATGTCGGTTCTGTTCCGACCACGAGAATTCATAAAGATCACCCTTTGGATAATGTGATTGTGATGTGTCCTCAGGTGTACAAACGAGAAGTAGCTTGAATGAACATACCTGTGTTTATACAAGCATTAAGGAGACAGGAATAATCAATGAATGCCTGTATACCTGCTTTATAAGCCAGATTGAACCGAAGAATTATCAAATGGCTTTAAAGGACAGCTCGTGGGTCGAGGCCATGCAAGAAGAGTTGGCTCAATTCGAGAAGATGGAAGTTTGGACTTTGGTTGAAAAACCAAAGAATGTGCATGCGATAGGCACAAAATGGGTGTTCAAGTGCAAGAGAGATGATAAGGGGATTATTATAAGAAACAAGGCGAGGCTGGTCGTTAAAGGTTTTAATCAACAAGAGGGGATTGATTATAACGAAGTGTTCGCTCCTGTCGCCAGGTTGGAAGCCATAAGATTGTTTTTAGCGTTTGCTGCTTATGAAAAGATGAAGGTGTTTCAGCTAGATGTGAAGAGTGCGTTTTTGAATGGGAAAGTTGATGAGGTTGTGTATGTTGAGCAACCTCCGGGTTTTCCTGACCCAGACTATCCAGATCACGTGTACAGTTTGAGCAAGGCGTTGTATGGATTACATCAGGCACCTCGTGCCTGGTATGCAACTTTATCGGATTACTTGCTCGAGAATGGTTTTGAAAGAGGGAAAATTGATAGCACGTTGTTCTTCAAAAGAGATGGAAGCGACTTCCTGCTAGTACAAGTCTACGTGGATGACATTATATTTGCTGCGTCAAAAGTCTCCATGTGTCAGGAGTTTGAAGCCGTCATGAAGAAAAGGTTTGAAATGAGTGCTATGGGTGAACTAACTTTCTTTCTAGGATTGCAGGTTGATCAGAAGAAGGACGGGATGTTCATTCATCAGACGAAGTATGTTCATGATGTGCTCAAGCGCTTCAAGATGGAGGACAGTTCTCCATATGATATTCCAATCTGCGTTAATCACAAATTGGGTGCTGAAGTAGACGGTGATGCAGATGTGGACCCAACTCAATATCGGGCAATAATAGGTTCTTTAATGTACTTAACTGCATCTAGGCCTGATATAATGTTTGCTGTTTGTCTTTGTGCACGTTTTCAGGCAAATCCAAAAGAATCTCATTTGAAAGGTGCAAAGAGGATACTGCGGTATCTCAAGGGCAAGCCGAAGCTAGGGTTGTGGTACCCGAGATGAGGAGACTTGGAGCTGGTCGCTTACACAGATTCTGATTATGGAGGGTGCAATGAGAGTCGGAAGTCAACAACTGGAGGATGTCAGTTTCTTGGTGGCAGATTGGTGTCGTGGCAATGCAAGAAGCAGACTTCAGTCGCAATTTCAACCTGTGAGGCAGAATACATGGCAGCATCCAACTGCTGCTCTCAGGTTCTTTGGATACAACAACAGTTGCGCGACTATGGTCTGAATTTCTTACTTACTCCTATTTGCATTGATAACACAGCTGCTATCTCAGTAACTAACAATCCCGTGAAACATAGTAAAACTAAACACATTGACATACGTCATCATTTCATACGGGATTGTGCTGAGAAGAAACTGATAATGCTTGAAAAAGTGGATACGCTTGATAATTTCGCTGATTTATACACTAAAGCGTTTGACAAATCCAGATTTCAAAACCTTATTGAACTAAATGGGATGATCAATCCCGAGTAACCATGCTTTTCTTATGTTATTTAAAAAAAAAAAAAAAACGTCACTAATAGCTTAAAAATATGTCGGTTACATCAGTTTGAAGGGCTTGTCTTCGGATATGTTTTGGTCCTCATTTTCTACTTGTAGATTTTGAGGATAGCCATTAACCAGATTACTGATAGTGACCGGGGCGGTTTATGAAGGGTTTTTTTTTCATTCTTTCGCTTAAAATTAGTCGATCATACTTAGTTAGAAGGACACATACTAGTATGTGGTCGGTCCAGCTGATCCATTGGATCTTCGGGATAGCCGTTTACCTGAAGACTTTGTTTTGGTCGGGGCGATTAATGTTAAAATTTTGAAAGAAAAAATGGGAAATGAAATTATTTTTCAAGTCTGTTACTTCGTATGAAGTTCGTTAGCTATGTTAAATGGAAAATTGATCCAACCTTGGAAAATGATAGTTATACTAATTCTGTGTGCTTAGCTAGTGAAGTTATTAGGCTTAAAAGACTTTAGGACAGTCATTGTATGTCATGGTAACTTTTTAAGGTGCGTAAAAGTAGATGTGATACAAACTAATTTTACTTGATTTTACGTGGAAACTCCTTAAGAGTTTTGCATGTCTTCATATATATCTTTCCGAATGATAGGCAGAAAAGCGATTACCCAGTCATACACGAGCCCATGTGTGTTCTGATTCCCGTGAAGATAGCGTCTCAAGATACTGCAGTGATCCAGATACGGGACTTGCAGTTAATTTCTACTTTGAAGTCAATGTTAATTTAAAAAAAAAAAAAAAAAAAAAAAAATTCGGAGTTATTGAAACATTTTAGAAATGACAAAATATCAAGACTTCTCAATCTTAGAGCAAGAAGAAGAACGGGAACCAGAAGAAGAATACTTACCTGTTTAATCAGACACTATGGGTCGAAGTCAATTCGGGGTGACTTGGGGAAAGCCAAATACGCTTTGAGGATAGATAGGAGGCATCAATATTTCTGAGTTGTTGCCCACTTAAATTTTGAGGCTTAATTGAACCTAACTCGTATCACAGAAACGATGAAAACCACTTTAAGTTATACCTGCTTACAACCTGTCTCTATATGTCATAATACAGCTAAACACGGATCTATGTGACAGTCACGTAGTTAGTATGATTCCTGTTCGGATCTTTTCTAAAACGTAGCAGTCCCTATCGAGACTGAAATTTGATCCCTTATACTTTAAATTTTTTAAGTTTTTGTACTTAGGTAGTTTTATGATTTTTTAAATGGTTACTTAGACTTGATCGTGTCGTTTAGATCTTCAAGGAAAGTTTTATAACTTAATTGGAAAATTGTTAAACTTATAAGGTTAAATTTTGTAAATATATAGGCGATGTTGTTGAACAGGCGAAGTTGTGGATAACTTCGCCTGTATAACCCAGACCCTATATAAGGATGTTCAACAGGTAACTGTTCATCACTTTTCAAAAAATCCGGCGAACTTATATCTTTTCCGGCGAACTTATATCTTTTCCGGCGAACTTGATATTTACACCGATTACGTGTTATTTATTCCCGATTTTCACACCGATCAAAGGTTCGAGATGTTGTTTTATCATATACTACAAGTTCTTTCATGCTAATCAAGGGTCGTTTCGACCCGGTTATTAACCTCGAACCATCGGTTTTGAAACCGATTTTCATAACTTGTGTTTTAACGTGTTGATAAACATACTGATCGTCAACATGTCCTTAAAACTTGTGTTTAAGAGTTCTTAATCGTCTAAACTAGCCGAATCATCAACTGCACGTTGTTCCATAATTCCTAACTGCCGCCGATTCAGATTCAAGCGAAGTCAGGGTTTAGGCGAAGTTATCCGTAACTTCGCCTGGAGCTTAAGTTCGCCTGAGGCGAAGTTATCCGTAACTTCGCCCGAAGCTTAAGTTCGCCTGAGGCGAAATTATCCGTAACTTCGCCTGAAACTTAAATTCGCCTAAGGCGATGTTGTGATGAGGCGAAGTTAACATCAACTTCGCCTAAGATCATTTTTACTTAATATTATTTAGACGAACTTAAAGCTGAAGCGAAGTTGTTCCCAACTTCGCCTCAACTTTAACTTCGCCTATACAGAGTTTATCACAACTTCGCTCATGGTAACAAAGCGAACTTGTGCTATGTCTTTGTGTCGTTCTAACTTGGTTAGTTTGTTGCAGATATGGCTGCGATAGCTGGTGCTGGAGGTGCAGGAGGAGACGATGGTGATAACCAACGTCAATTCTTCTCGGGTCACAATATGTACATTACACTTGACCCGGAAGCGAGCGGCGTTGACGACTATCGGAGATTATCACTTTCCTCCTACGCTCGAGGATTTTTCATGCCATAACAAACACACTGCCGATATCTCTACCGAATATCGAAGACTTCTGGCAGACGGTCGAATACGACTGTCGTATTGAGCCCCCAGTCATGAGAGCGACGGTGAACAATCAACAAGTTCAGTTCAATTCTGAACAGATCCGGGTGGCATTAAGGTTTGGTGAAGAGACTAGGGATGACCCTACAGAGTTCGTAGCTCCCTTTCGTGATGGAGCGTTTCTCCGAATGGGCTAATCTGGTCCATTAGGTGATACCCAAAGGAGGAAGGGTTTCCTTCTAGATCAGTGGCGCTTCCTCATGCACGTTATGATAGTTTGCATGTCTGGGAGGAAGGCGGGCACTGACGGCATGGGTGCGACCATGCAGTCTGCAATGACTGCACTGACCTATAACAAACGTTATAGCTTCAGTTAAATGGTCTTTTACGAGATAGACAGGCAAAGAAGGGCGATGTCTCGGGAGCGGTTCATTATGTACCCACGGTTCATCCAGATGATATTGAACCATGTCGCTCCGACTCTACCTCAGAGACGCCCGATAAGATACGTGGAATCGGTGAGCAAACGTATCTTTGCTCAATGCCGCACGTCGAGTGCGAGGAGCAACCCTGAACGTCGTCCCAGGCATACTCCACTGTTTGGGTTCTTAATTAACCCAGAGTATGTTCCTGCTGGTGGGGACGAGTTCAGAGATCCACAACCGCGACAGGCAAGAACAACTCAAGCTGTTCCTGCTCCTGCTGTGCCTGTTGTATCAACTGCTGAGGATATTGATCTTGACGCTGTTTCTGGAGGTCAAGGCTATTTTGATATGGATCATGTTGAAGAGGTGCGGTCTCGGGTGCACAGGGTTCGGGTGTAAGTGTTACTAGAGCAGCAACTTCGATGGCTGACTCATACTTGGATGAGATTATGGATGAGGGGAGACGGTTGATGGTGTCTCGAGAGAGAACGATAGGGAAGAGAAAGAGAACGGAGGATGATGATGAGTCGGAAGAGGAAGAGGACATACATAAGCTGATAAGAAGATCAAGACGGGAAAGGACAGGTGCTGGCATGGGAGCTGGAGAGACTTCAAGGACTGTACGTTTTGCTCCGGCCGCACTGTCTGGTATGTCTATTGTTCCTTCTTCTATACAGGTTACAAGTATAAGCGCTGCGGATATTCCCGTGGTGGCTACATCAGCTGCTGGCACTCCATCCATCACTGCTCTCCAGACGTCGACTCCGGAGATCGTGTCTCTACCACCTCCAACGCTTACTCAGTCGGTGGTAGCTGCACGATTTGTAGAGTCAACGGTCGTTACTGCTGCAGGGTTATCAGGTATGGTACCACCTGCGGTTACGCCTGCTACTGGAGTCTCGCCTTCGCCTATGTCAGACTCAGAGAGGATAGCTTCACTAGAGCGGATCGTGGCAGAGCAATCAAAGACTATTCAAAGCCTAGTGGAAGCAAATCAACTACAGTCATCCCTCCTGGTTGAGCATGGGAAAATCATAGATGCCTTGAAGGAGTTCTTGGCATCTCAGGGGGAGATGAGCTGTAAAGGCGACGAGCTCAGAACGAAGAAGAGAAACGACCGAGACGGTGATCCCAATGCATCGAAAGATGCAGGTGGTGAGCTGCCAAGAACTTCTCAAGCTCTTGGTACTTCCACAGCTGAGGGGGAGTCTACCGACGCGGCTGGTGGTGATGATGTGGTGTTGGTGGAGGATGACGTGATTGATGCGCTGAAGGAGCTTGACGATGACATGTTCATTGATGAGGTGTTGTTCGATGAAGATGTGCTGCCGAGTGATGTGATTGAGAAGATCGGTGAGCAGATTGTGATTGAAGATGGGATAGAAGAGGGGGAGATAGTAGAAGAAAACGTTGAACACGAGATCCCTGATGTTGAGAAAGCCGACGTGAGTGCTGAGATGGTTGCGACTGAGTGGGAGGAGCAGCCTAGGTGGAAGGAAGGCTGTGCTCATTGGTTTATCAAGACCAAGAAGCCTGCTGTTCCAGCCATGTTCAAGAAGAGTTATAACATCAAAGGCTATGCTGAGTCAAAGAAGGGAATCATCTGTTGGATATATGATGAACAGATGAAGTTGTTTGTGGTGAAGCGTTATGATGGTATTCAATACTTCAAGAGAATGTTGAGATCTCTCAATACGTTGTCGGAATGTGAGGTGAAGGATTTGGCCAGGTTGGGCCTGATAAATAGAAGTGACAACAACATGGCAAGAATGATTAAGAAGATCGTGTGGAAGGAAAGCGTAAAGAGAAGAAGTTTGAACTATTAAAGCCACAGAAGGGAAAGCTCGTGGAGGATACAGAAAGGGGTTTGAGAGCAGATGGCAAGCCATGGATGGTGATGAAGTACAAACCGATCCGATGCATCAAGGAGGTTCCAATGAAGACTATGCCTCAAGATGTGTTGAAGAATCTAAAATGGTGGTACGTTGATTGCCACACTGCTGAAGCCGTGATGGAAGACGAAGATGAACAAGAAGTGCTGAGGGTGTATGACCCGATGCATCT
>NW_027505124.1:262500-269459 GCF_021521415.1 Bidens hawaiensis
GAACAATTTAGAAATTCTTCTGTTATGTTAGATCACATCATAAGTGTTCAACGTTCCCCGGTTAACAAAGGGGGAATTGGATTCTCTGAAGTTCCACCACCATACAACAATAACTATACCTATAATCCTAGTAATCAGCAATCTACGAATGTTGAAATTAGTCAGACAGTTCCAATAAAAGTTTCTGCTAAAGAAACTGAAGTTAATGAGAGTGAAACAAGTAAGACAAGTTCTAATGTCACTAGTTCTGTCTCTAGTTCTGTCTCGTCAAATTCAGACAAGTCGTCCGAATCGGCTGAGATAGAAGAAAAGGTTGTGTTACTAAAACGAGGGGAGGACTATAAGCCTGATGAAAAGAAATCTTCCCTAAATCCGTTCGTCCCACCATATGTTAGACAAACAGATAGTAACGCAACCTCGACATCTGCAACAACTTTTGAGACGAAAGTTCAAAACAACCAGAATAGTTTGAACAGAAGTTGTTTTAGATGCAACATGATAGGACACCTTGTCGCCGATTGTCCTCTGAAACAGAAAAAATCTAGATATATAAGGCCTACTAAAACTGAGAATAAAACGAATACTAATTTTGATGCTGGTAAAAATGCTAACACACCAAATTTCAATCATTGGACTAATAAAAAATTTCAAAGAAATCAGTATCGTTTTTTCCCAGTAAATTACCAAACCAACAATTATAATTCAATTAACTCACGAAGGTTTGGATGGCCTCATAGCCAGTCATCTAGAAGTTTCTCCTACAGAACTTATAGAAACTTTCCTCAAACTGACTTTGGGCAACCAAGGTACTGGATGCCGGATAACATATTTAATCGACCCAAGACCAAAAGGTCTTGGGTCCCCAGATTTTAATCTATTTCTTTAATTGTGCAGGAACAGTCAAACAAGGCTGTAAACAATATGTGGGTTGTTGACAGTGGTTGTTCCTGGTACATGACTGGTAACAAGAAATTGTTACGTGGCTGGAAGTCTGTTCATTGAGGAAGGGTTAGTTTCACAGGAGAAAGTGGAGGAAGAATTAGTGGTATTGGGACTGTGACGAACAGAAGAATAAAGTTGGAAAAGGTGAATTTTGTGGAAGAGTTGAAGCATAACATGTTGAGTGTCTCTCAGATTTGTAAGAATACACCGTTCATTTTACCAAAGATGAGGCACTTGTACTTTATCCTGGTTTCAAGATACCGGAGACCTGGGTTGTGATGAGAGCTCCAAGGGAAAAGAACACGTATGTAATGGATATGAGATCAACCGAGATGACAACAGAAGAGTCATGTCTTCTGTCAAAAGCAACAGAGTCTGAGTCAGAATTGTGGCACCGGAGAATGGGTCATATTCATATTCGCAAGATGAATTATCTCGTCAAGAACGGGCTTGTACTTGGGGTTCCCTTGAAGAATTTCAATTTTGAAGACCAATGTGTGTCATGCAAGAAAGACAAACAACACAAAAAGCCTCATCACTCCAAGAAGGTTAACTCTATAGTCATCACCTTGGACCTACTTCACATGGATCTCTTTGGTCGTGTGAATGTAAAGAGTCTAGGAGGAACTTCGTATTGTTTGGTGGTGACTGATGATTACTCACGATACTCTTGGGTCTATTTTCTGAAGGCAAAAGATTAGACAGTGCAGTTGGTAATTAACTTGATTACCAAGGTGGAAAATATTGTTGGGAGGAAGGTTAAGTACATCAGGAGTGATAATTGTACAGAGTTCAAGAAGTATCAGATGGAGATGTTTTGTTTGCAGAAAGGGATAGAGCATCAGTACAGTGCCCCATATACCCCGCAACAAACTGGAGTAGCTGAAAGGAAGAATAGAACTCTAATCGAAGGTGCCAGGACCATGCTGGCAGATGCCAAACTTCCCGTGGTGTTCTGGGCTGAAGCTGTTGCTACAGCCTGTTATATCCTTAATCGTGTTTTAACTGTTAAAAGATTAAATAAAACTTGTTATGAACTTATGCATGGTAGAAATCCTAATTTGAAGGGTCTTGAACCTTTCGGGTCCCCATGTTCGATATTAAAGACTAACTCTAAATTTGGTGGGAAAGCTGACGAAGGTATCTTAGTTGGCTATGTTGTTGGGACACCCAACAGAAGAGTCTTTAATCTATCAAACAGCAAGGTTGAGGTGGTCTGTAACACTGACATTACTAGTTACAAATCACCAAGGCCTAGCATGGGACCGGCAGAGGCTTTCGACTATGATAAGCTATTCAAATCTTTAAATATACCTTACTTGGATTTTGCAGACATTGATGAGAAAATAGCCTCACAGATGCTGTATGACGAAGAGGAGGACATCGTACAACGTCCGCAATATAATGAAAATCAACCGACCTCGTCTAGTGCAGTTGATACTCCTGCTGTCTAGAATGAAGATGAATTCTACAATCCATTTCACACTCAACCTTAGCCTCACTCTATTGAACTCTCTTCAAATCTTGAGAATGATCTAGAAGTCGGTTCGGTACAGACCACCAAAATTCACAAGAATCATCCTTTGGAGAATGTGATCGGTAATCCTTCTGATGGTGTACGCACTAGAAGAAGTTTGGATGAACACTCATGTGTATATGCAAGCATTAAAGACACGGGTATTATGAATGAATGCTTGTACACCTGCTTCATCAGTCAGATTGAACCTAAGAATTATCAAATGGCACTGAAGGATAGCTCGTGGGTTGAAGACATGCTGGAAGAACTGGCACAGTTTAAGAAGATGGAAGTATGGTAGTTAGTTGAAAAACCGCAAGAAGTGAATGCTATCGGTACAAAGTGGGTATTTAAGTGTAAGAGAGATGAGAAGGGGATTATCATTCGAAACAAGGCAAGATTGGTAGTTAAGGGGTTTAATCAACAGGAGGGAATTGATTACAACGAAGTGTTTGCTCTTGTGGCCAGACTGGAGGCAATTCGACTTTTTCTGGCATTTGCTGCACACAAAGAGATGAAAGTGTTCCAGTTAGATGTAAAAAGTGTCTTTCTTAATGGTAAAGTCGATGAGGTGGTATATGTTGAGCAACCCCGGGTTTCCCTGACCCAGATTTTCTTGATCATGTGTACAAACTGAGCAAAGCATTATATGGGTTACATCAGGCTCCTCGTGCCTGGTACGCAACATTGTCAGACTACTTGCTAGAGAATGGGTTTGAGAGAGGGAAGATTGATAGTAAGTTGTTTGTCAAGAGGAAAGGGGGTGATTTTCTACTCGTTCAGGTTTATGTGGACGATATCATCTTTGCTGCCTCAAGAGTTACTATGTGTCAGGAGTTTGAAGCAGTCATGAAGAAGAGGATTGAGATGAGCGCCATGGGTGAATTAACTTTCTATTTGGGATTGCAGGTAGATCGGAAGAAAGATGGCATGTTTATTCATCAAACGAAGTATGTCCATGATGTGCTTAAACGCTTCAAGATGGATGATAGTACCCCATTTGACACTCCAATCTGCGTCAACCACAAACTGGGTGCTGATTCCGACAGTGATGAAGATGTGGATCCCACTCAATATCGGGCAATCATAGGTTCTTTAATGTATCTAACTTCATCTAGACCTGACATTATGTTTACAGTTTGTCTTTGTGCTCGTTTTCAGGCAAACCCGAAGGAATCACACATGAAGGAGGTGAAAAGAATCTTGAGGTATCTTAAAGGAAAGCCTAAGTTGGGACTATGGTACTCGAAAGGGGGAGAACTGGATCTGGTAGCATACACCGATTCTGACTATGGAGGTTGCAATCAGAACTGGAAGTCAACAACCGGTGGATGTCAGTTTCTCGGAGAAAGATTGGTGTCGTGGCAGTGCAAGAAGCAGACCTCTGTAGCCATTTCCACATGCGAAGCAAAATACATGGCGGCATCGAACTGCTGCTCCCAGGTTTTATGGATACAACAAAAAATGCACGATTATGGTTTGAATTTCACTCAAACTCCTATTTGCATTGATAACACTGTTGCTATCTCAGTAACTAACAATCCTGTTAAACACAGTAAAACTAAACATATTGACATTCGTCATCATTTTATACGGGATTGTGCTGAGAAGAAATTAATTTTTCTTTAAAAGGTTGATTCACTGGATAATTTTGCCAATCTTTTTACTAAAGCGTTTGACCGATCCCGTTTTCAAAATCTTGTTGAGCTTAATGGGATGATCAATCCCGAGTAACCGTGTTTTCTCTTTAAAAAAAAATCACTATCGCTTAAAATTATGTCGGTTGCTCAAGTTTGAAGGACATATCCCAAGGATATGTTTGGTCCTTACATCTACTTGTAGATTATAAGGATAACCATTAACCAGATGACTGAAAGTGACCGGGGCGGTTTATGATGAGTTTTTATTCTTTCGCTTAAAATTAGTTGTTCATACTTAGTCAGAGGGACACATACTCGTATGTGGTAGGTCTGGCTGATCCATTGGATCTTCAGGATAGCCGTTTACCTAAATACTTTGACTTGATCGGGGTGCTAGAATTTTAAATTTTTTTTGGGGAGATGATATAATTTTTCAGTCTATAACTTCGTAACAAGTCTATACAGTGTTAAAATGAAGATTGATCCAACCTTGGAACTGTTTTTGTGTGCTTAACTGGTGAAGTAATTAGGCCTAAAAGACTCTAGAACAGTCATTGTATGTTATGGTAGCTTTCTATGGTGCATAAAAGTGGAAGTGATACAAACTAAATCTTCTCGATTTACTGTGGAGAGTCATTCTGAGTTGTGCATGTCTCCACATACATCTTTCCGAATGATAGGCAAAAAAGTGATTACCCAGTCATACACGAGCCCATGAGTGTTCTGATTCCCGCGAAGATAGTGATATGTTTCTACAGTGATCCAGATTCGGGACTTGCAGTTGTCTTAGACTTGCAGTTGCATTACATTCTTGTATCTTACAAAAATAAATAAATAAATAAAAAATAAAAAAAAACATAGTTATTATCATTGTGCCATATAAAGCTAATCTAGTGACAAATATCAAGAAAGAGGCAAGAAAGAGCATTTCAAAGTATAAGAAAGATCGGGAAGACAAATCGGAAGGTCGACATGTGAACATTGATTAATCAGACACTACGGGTCGAAGTCAACTCGGGGTGACTTGGGGAAAGCCATGTTGGTACATGATGTCAGTAGTTCAGTATATAGTGTCTGTAATCGTGTTAGTTGGTTTTGTTATGTTTTAGCGAAGTTGTCTCACAAGTTCGCCTCTTATAAGCGAACTTGAGGAACAAGCGAAGTTATCAACAACTTCGCCTAGCCTGTTAGGCGAAGTTGTCGATAACTATATATGTTTGATGTACGGGTTATTTTGAGAGAGTTGATTAGTACGTGTAATTGTGATTTGCATATCACGTGTTAAAGGAGTTGCAATACAACGTGTCTTTTGAGTATTGTAACGTGTATTTGTACTTGGGTTTAACGTATATCGCATCCTACGCTCGTATCGTCTTACGTAGGGATTCCGCACCTACGTAGTACGAGATACTTCCGTATAGATCCGGATGGGAAACTACAATTGGTATCAGAGCATTTGCTCGTGATTGTGTGGTTCGGGATTATCACACGAGTGTAGAAATCGTTCCGTTCGACTATTCGCGGGACGATTTTACGTTAAAATACCGAGTTTTTGTGTCCTAACCATCTCCCACTATCAAATACAACCCATTACATCTCCACATACCTCGCAATACGTCAAATTAAAACCTGCAAAAATCTTTTGTTCATCAGACGAAGTTGCCGCCACTGTTTGTAGGGTTTAGGCGAAGATATAAGTTTAAGCGAAGTTATCTTTAACTTCGCCTGTCTCACAAGTTCGGTTGAATTAAGCGAAGTTGTCATTAAGCGAAGTTAACATCAGGCGAAGTTAAGAAGTAAGCGAAGTTAAGGTTTTAGCGAAGTTGAGTATAAGCGAAGTTAAGCTTAAGCGAAGTTAAGCATAACTTCGCCTACTGGGTACTGTTCAGAATAATAAAATATTATTTTTGGGTTTCTTTGTGTTTTCGAGTCGTATTTTCAAAGATGACTTCTATAAACATTACGGAACTGGTGAAAATGGAGGTGGAAGCAGGTTCAGCTACTAAGGCTCCGAAAATGCTTAAGGGTACCGATTTTGTTGCTTGGAAAGATCGGTTTGAGCAGTATGTTAAATACCAAGATGCTAAGATGTGGGTGTGCATACAAGATGGATACATTCCACCAACGGCCTTGTTTGAGGGTCGTGATCAAATAAAGAAGTACAGTAAGATGGATGAGGAGGAGAGGAAGATGTATGAGGCAGAGAGTAAAGCTCATGCGGCGATCACTATGGCTCTTCCACAAGAGATTCTTCACACCTTCAGGAAATACAAAACCGCTTGAGAGCTATGGGAAGCGCTAGAAAATCGATATGAAGGTAATGTGGGGATACGTGCATCCAAAATTAAGATACTAAAAACCCAATTCTCGGTGTTCAAATATTTGATAAATGAATCACTTGATGATATCATCACAAGATATTATCACCTAATGACCGAACTCAGCAATTACTCCATTGTATACAAAGAAAAGGAGATAGTAGAGAAACTCCTTGATGCTCTTCCACCGAAATGGGAAATATACACGGTTTTGATGAGAGAAGATAAAGAGTTTGCCGATTTTGATTTGGAAACAACAGTCAATAAATGACGAACTTTTGAACTTAACATGGTTCGGAAAGAGACACCAACTGATCAGGTTCAGGATCCGGGTACGTACGGTGCAAAAGTTAGTTCAAGTTCAAGTTCAAGATCAGAATCATCTGCTTACTGCTCAAAGGGAGACTCAAGCTCAAACTCAACTCATGATGGTCATGTGACTCTCAACATGGATGGTGATGTATGTTTTGTAGCTGGAGGAAGTATCTCTCTCACTCACAAAAGGTATAAAAGAATTACACTCACACTCTAAAATGAATCTTG